>NC_140771.1:231383420-231414149 GCF_044657685.1 Stegodyphus dumicola
TTGCAAAGCAGTTAAACGCGTGTTTCATCAGACGATAATTTATAACTTTTCGATTTTTACGACGAACTGGGTTGGTTGCTGAATATAATGCGATTATATACTTTATTCTCCTAGAGCAAAAGATGATTTACTGATCATAAAACAAAACTTCATCATAAACAAAGGGCGTTTTACAGTTTCAAGTGCTTAAAATTTAAAATTTAATGGAGCGGAATCAAAACAGCTTGAACGGAATTACTTTATCACGTGGCACCTGGAACAAAACGATGATCTATGATCTGTTATTTTCAAGTTACAGCTTAAAAGATAAATATTTTATAAAGTGATTATACCAGTACCATAAGTTAAGATTAAAAACTTCGTAAGATGATTTTAAGTACACGATTATTAATGTATTCACTGGCTTTTAAACTAATGTCTGCAAGGTGAATAATATGTTCTCCAAATCGATTATTTTGTTTCCGAAAGGTTATTGATAAATGTTCTGGAAGCTGACAGTAAAACTTGTTTTATGCATGCACTACGACTTATCACGCTCATATTATTGCGCTCTACAGGTTCGTGGATTTGAAGTGACTGATGACAACACTCGAAAAATCAAAATATCATTTATTTAGCCAGTATTACTCAGAATAGTTTCAAAAATTCCGTTTACAGTCGTCGAAAAACTACGACAAACACGCTGAAACAATCAGCAAAATAGCCTTCAAGCTGTCAGGCTATAATGGTGGAGAGAGCTTCACGGCAAAACACTACAGTACAGCTCCCGACTCGATCAATCGCTGTCGGAGCTCAATACACTCAAGATAAAACTCGACGTTGCACTGACGATAATCTCTCGCGATGCACTGCTACCCCGCGTACAGGCATATAGCATTTGGTCTGCCTTCGAGTACATTCTGAGACAAACCGGTAAGAATTTATAGAATGTTTTCCTTCCGTTTATGGCCTATCGCCTATTTCGTGGCCAAATGAACGATTTCGGGCTAAATCTGACAACACTACAGTTCCTTTTCATTTTCTGGTAACCCTAAATTCGCTTTGCGGGGAAGCTATCTTACTGCAGTTAGCCATTTCGTAACAATATATTAATTAACGCTAATTCCATTAAATTCCTCTGCAGGAGCGCGATCACATGCAGAAATCTGATGAAATTTCTTTAAGAATTTATTTTTAATCCCAGCATTCATGGCAATATTTTTCTAAAAGCTTCTCAAATTTTATCAGAATAAATCATGGCTGAAAGTTAGAAGAATCCTGCCTTTTACCCCGTTTATGTAAAACATCATAGTAAAACTTTAATTTGTTGAAATCGCTAGTGACTCATTCATAAACAAAGTATGATAAAGCTTAATTTGCAGGTGCCAATTTGCCAATCATTCCAGTATGATTCCGTATTTTGTATCACTAAAATCCCTTTATATGATGATTAAAGAACTTAAGACTTAATGAATGTATAATTATTGGCTCTATAGGGGATGAAATACAATGCTGCACAGTTATTGAGAGCCTTGGAAAGAGCTTTACTTGAGAGTATTGGAATAAAAGAAATATAATTTGTATCATAAATGTCAATAAAACTATAAGATGCTTTAACAGATGCGCTAGAAGAGTTAGCATGTATTACTTCTCGACATACACGTGCAGGATAAACGCAAATTTTTTCTTAAGTTTATAGTGCTGCAATAGTTCTAAAATTTCACAAAATTATATAGATGCAACGAATAATACGCAACAAGAATATGCGTAACATGAATACATTTGCAACGTAAATCGTTAGCATCTGGAAGCCCAAATTTGGAATTTGGAATTTATTTTTATATCCGTGGTGTATCGAGAACTTAATCGAACTTAGCGCGCGAATCGAATGTGGCAGTGAATAAACCGTAAATGCCAGTCGTTGATGTTGTACGTGTGTATTTGGAAGATTTACATACAGTGTGATGTGTCTTGTATATAAGAAAGTAGCATATAATGAAATACAGTGTCGTGTGTAATAAATAACTACTAAAGACAGGGTAAGATTATCTATTTCATATTTTGTAAAAGTATTAATGAGTTTTTGATTAAGAAACTCGATGATTTCAAAGGGAGCAATGGCAACACTATACGGAAAAAAAAAAAAAAAAATCTTTATCTCCGGCGTGTGAGACTGTGTATCAGAAATTCTAAAGATATGCTCTTTTAAATATTTTGCGATATTGCTGTTGAATTGAATTGTATGGTTTAAGTGCGAAGAATATGATATTTAATAAATAAAGGTAACACACAAAACATTAAGGGGGCTCCTACGCCTTAAAACCCATAAGATCTTCGAGTGCATGACTGTTGCAAGAATTGGGATAACTTATTTATTTTAAAAGCAATTACTTCCAACTTTTTACAGCTGACTACATAATATAGGTGCGTAATGAAACAGTAATCAGAAAGTTTGTGTTGCCACAAATATTTCTGTAATTTAATCCGCTTTGTGACAAAATCTTTCGTCATGTTTCCACCTTGCGCGCACGGTTTAAAACATTCTGTTGCATACTTTAATTCCATATTTAATATATAGCTTTTATAACTTTTGTAAAGTACTGTGAACCAAAAATTCTAAGAATTTCAAGTTAAATTTTTATTTTATTTGGAGTTGAATTTATAAAATGTATTTTATTAAAAAAATCTGTAATGTTTTCATCCATAAAATTTTTTAATATTAAAATATTCATCAGATTTTTGATTCAGTTAGAAAAAGTGTCCATATAAAGAATTCCATCAAATGTCAAGTATATACAATTAGCCATTTTTAAAATATCATGAGCGCAAGGTGGAAACATGACAGAACATTTTGTCACAAAGTGGATTAAATTTCAAAAATATTTGTGGCAACACAGACTTTCAGCTTACTATTTTCCAAAGCAGCTGTATATTATGTAGGCAGCTGTAAAAAGTTGGAAGTAATTGTTTTAAAATAAATAAAATATTCCAATTTTTGCAACAGTCACATATTCGAAGAAAATAAGGTGTATGAGCAAAAATAAGGTGTAAGAAAATAAGGTGTTTAAGGTGTATGAGCCCCCTTAATAAAACGTCCCTTTGCGCGTAATATAAAATTTTTTACTTTTGCATATTTGCTTTTTTTGAAAAAAACTACGTGATATAAATTGCCGGAATTCGAAGGCCTGTCTTGTTTAAATCGATTTTAAACTTGGAGTATACGATCAAGAGGCACTTAGTCATGCAACCATTTTGATGCATACAACTTTATACTAAAACACAACAATGTTATTTTGCTCGTAGTTTTTCTTCATATTTCTGCTTTTTCCCCTTTCGTTTTCCCTGTCTATCATTTTTGTAATTCCAACTGTACGCATCTAGGAAACCAGAGCGGGTTATCACCGAGTAAACTTGACCGTGCATTCTCATATGACTCAAGTCAAAGAAAATGAAAGAAAGTTAAAAAAATGTTACAGAAGGTATCACATTTAAACTGGGCGGTCAAATAACAGTTCCTACTGCCAGCTATGATTAACGACTGTCTGTTGAGAGCAAGACAGGGATGGAAAACAATCCAAAGGAATAAAGAAAAAGAAAGACGCAAAAGTATGAAATTAATCTCATCGTTATGAAGATAATTTGATGCTTTTCGAAATAGGATTTCCGATATCTGAAACGATATATATTAAAGAGCAATGGAGACAAAAATAAAAAGATATCTTCCATTCTGGAAGTCCAAAAAGCGAAGACAATCAAAGGGTGTAGAAGGCAATCAAAGATGGAACACACCTCCTTCATTCTTATAGCAAACGATAATTTACTAGAGGGGCGTAAAAAGAAGAGGGAACTTAATGTGCTACGAAATGGAGAGAATGCAAAGGTTTGACTCAGGGTGATGTTCAGTATGCAATTTAGAACTGAGAGCCTTAGATTTGCGCGCAGTAGAAAGGTCTCGAGATTCCAGCAATCGATTTCAAATACATTTTGATGAAACTGCGAAGATTTAGAGTACTTTTAGTGAAGAAGAATGTCACGCCTGTCTTACCATTTTTTTTTGTCTTATAATAATCAAATAATTAAAATATTAAAAAAAAAAAAAAAAAAAAAAAAAAAAAATCTGAAATTTTTCAGATTTTAAATTACGTCCAAAGGGGCGTTTTTTTAACGTTTTGAGTGTTACCTTTATTTATTAAATATCATGTTCTTTGCACTTAAACCATAAAATTCAGTTCAAGAGCAATATCGCAAAATAATGTTAAATTAAGCATATCTTTAGAATTTCCGATATACACAGTCTCGCGAGCTGGAGATAAAAGTATTTTTTTTTTTTTTTTCTATATAACGTTGCCATTTCTCCCTTTTAACGCATTGAGTTTGTAAATCAAAAATTCGTTAAAGTTTTACAAAATATAAAATCTATAATAAAACAAATTCCAAATTTGGGATTTCAGATGCCCATATTCGCAGTAGGATTTCGTCATTCAAAATTCGATGGCTCTATGTACCATTTTTTTATCACAATGCGAGAAATAGACAATCATTTATGCAGATTTTTCATTATTTAATTTCTTCAAATATAATGCAGGACTCTAACATTTTGTGGCAACAGTTTGAAAAGTGAACCGACGTTTATGAGTCCGACGCAAAATGCCAAACGAAAGCAATAGTCCTTCGGGACTGAAATCCCTTTGGACTAACAATGATTCTAACTACACATTTCTGCTTGCTGCACTGTGTTGCTCAAAGCACTCGGTAATCCGTCGCGAAAGTTTCAAAATGATTACATCTGAAGTAAATTCATGTTAAACAAGATTTTACATTTCTGTATTAATTCTTCTTAAATATGTCCCAATGTTATGGGTATAGAACTTTCGGTTGATTTTAGACATAATTACTTTAAGGGGACTCATACACCTTAAAACCCTTAAGACCTTCGAATATGTGACTTTTGCAAGAATTTGGATATTTTATTTATTTTAAAAGCAGTTACTTCCAACGTTTTACTGCTGACTATATAATATAGCCGCTTTGGGAACTAGTAACCAGAAAGCTTGTGTTGCCATAAATATTTTGATAATTTGTGACAAAATTTTTTATGCGTTCACGTCATGTTTCCACTTTACGCAAATATTTTAAAAATGGCTAACGAATGGTACATACTTGAAATTTGACGAAATTCTTTATATGGGTACTACCTTCTAACTGAACCAAAAATCTGATGAATATTTTAACATTAAAAAATTTTATGCACGAAACATTACAGATTGTTTTTAATAAAATACATTTTCTAAACTCAACTCCAAATAAAATAAAAATTTAACATTAAATTTTCAGGATTTTTTTACAGTAGGTTCCAAATGTTATAAAAGCTATGCATTAAATATGGAATTAAATTATGCAACATGATGCTTTAAATTGTGCGCGCAAGGTGGAAACATGACATGAACGCATAGAAAATCTTGTCACAAAGCAGATTAAATTATAAAAATTTTTGTGGCAACACAAACTTTCTGCTTACCAGTTCAGAAAGCAGCTATATTACGTATTCAAATTGGAGGTAATTGCTTTTAAGATAAATAAGTTACCCCAATTCTCGCAACAGTAACATATTCGAAGATCTTAAGGGTTTTAAGGTATATGAGTCCTCTTAAGTACATGAGATTTAAAAGCTTAGATATACTAAAGCATAAAGAGAATAATGAAATGAATTTGTAGAGACATGATGTTATTTTGAAGCAGGAGACATGAAAAATGTGCAATTCGCCGGGTCTCGAATACGCGCCGAGTATGCTGACCATTACACCACGAAGGCATGCTAAGAATTCGGAAGAAATACCTTATAAATTTTCTAAATTAATAAAATACATAGTTAAATTATCCTCCGATGTTGTGTGTCCTTAAAATTCTGTAGCCTTGCAACTTACACGCAAATAGCTGCAATTTACTGGAACATCTACGCATCTCGTTGTTATAAGAAAAACCACTAAAAAAGGAGATGTCTAGAAAATAATTTAATAATTAAGTAATAATTAAAAATGCATGTAAATAAACAGCTGCACAATACTTTTAAATTAATTAATAATTACATTATGAGGTATTTCTCCCACCTTCCTAGCGTGCCTTCGTGGTGTAGTGGTTCTGCACGCTGGGCCGGTATTCCAGAGGTCCGTGGTTCGATTCCCGGCGAAGACGTTTGCTAATTTTTCAATTCTCCTGCTTCCAAAAATTAACCTAACGTCTCTACAACATGTAAATGCCTATAATTAAACAACAAAAATAAGAGTACATCAAATTTGTTTTCGACACACCAAAACTTGTCTCCTAACCAGTATGCTGGGAATCACTATTCTAACATTTTTCTTTTATACCACAAGCATTCAAGCATATACATTTACACCCAAGCATATACATTTACACCCAAGCATATAACATTTTGCTTTTATACCAAGAAAAAAGGTCATCATTTTATTTTTAGAAAAAGCATTTTTGCTTTAATTACCATTGCTAATGAAATTTCCCAGTTTAAAACAAAAAGAATTACGCATTACTATGATGTACTCTTACTTAACCATTCATGCTATATTGTTTTAAAAATGGTAACAGATGCGCTATCTTCCTTTTCAGAAATTCTTTTCTTATGTTTTATCAAAACGAGCTAAAGTAAAATAAGCAAACAATAATTAATTTGTTTTTTCTTGCCTAAAATATCCTAAATGAATAGCATTACATATACTGCGAAAAAAAAAATTTACAGAAAACTTAAAGTGTGCTTTTATAAATGGAAATATAAAGTGTTCTTTATTTAGAGTCATTTATTTATCTAACATAAAATTTTTTTTTATTTGTCTAAAAATCTAAAAAAAAAATTAAAAAAAATTATTTTTTCTATCGTAAAACCATTGATAGAAGTAAAAATGCAGCTGTTCACGATTTATGCAATAAATCTCTAGAGACACTGTGAGATATTGTGCAAATGCTTTTTCTGGCAATTTCAATACCATAAGCAACCTACAATAGTTTTATCTCAAATTTTATATTTGGATTTATCTATTTCAAAAAGTGACTGAAAAAAAAATATGCTAGAGGAAACATTCGATATTTTGAGAAATAATTTTTTTTTTATATGCACAAAAAGAAAACAACACACAACAAATGCATATAAAAACTAGTAGTTGTGTTTACATTTAAAAAGCTGCAGTGAATGAATTTAGCAAAATAATAACTATGTAAAAATTAATTGATTGTATTATTCGTGTGCAAGCAGGGTTCATGTAGCTTTCAACCTGCCTTCGAGAACATTTTACGGAAAACACTGGTAAGAATCCGTTTTAAAATGTTCTCGCTACATCTATGGCATATCGCCAAATTTGTCACCAAAGTGATTATCTTCTTCTTCCCACTATATGCCATGCTTTGTTTGGCAGGGTTCTGTTGTTATAGAAAGTGTTAAATTCTACGGGTTTTGTGGATTTGGAGTGATTGAAGACAACACTTAATGAACAATCAAATTATTCATCAGTATTACAGGGGACAGTTCCGAAAACACGTTTACAGTCGTCGAAAAACTACGACAAACACGCTGAAACAATAAGCAACAAAGTTTTCAAGCTATTTCAGTTATCACTTTAATGGTGAAGATAGATTAATAGCAAAGACTAAAGTACAGCTCCCGACTCGGTCGATCTCTCTCGAGCTCATCTCTGAACTCAACATACTCTCGATACTCCCAGTATGCTCTGCTACTCCGCGTACTGGCAGGGTATTTATAGCTTTTGACCTGCCTTCGAGAAGAACATTCCCGGGAAAACCGGCAAGGCTTCGTTCTAGAAAGTTCTCGCTTCGTCTCTGACATATCGTCAATTGTGTCGCCAAATGTCACCAAATGGGTGATTTCGCGCCAAATCTGGCAACCCTAAACACGCTTTGCGGGGAAGCTATCTTGCCGCAGATGGACGTTTCATAACAATGCATTATTTGGTAACATCATGATGAATGATGTATTCGCAGCTTAAATTAAAACGAATTGTATTATTTCTGTAATATACTCTTCCTCTACTATTCTCATACATTATGTTGTTCATTTTTAAAATTTGTAATGATCTTCTTAAGTATTTACTTACGTATTTATGTTCCATTTACTTACATATTTATTTAGATGTTATGTATTTATATATTTAATTTTTAATTTTTATTATATAATTCTCAAAATTCTAATACTTTATTTGACTTCATGTATAACAACACTGTATTTATCGTATTTTAAATTTTTAACTTTTATTTATTGTATCTATTTATGTTTATTATTTATTGTATTATTTATATATTTATTTCTTGATATTTAATTTTTATTATGTAATTATCAAAATTCTAAAATTTTATTGTATTTTACATAACAACACAGTTGGTAGATGATTCCATCAGTTGAGCGTAAAAGCTGAATGGCTTAAAGGCGGTGCAGCTGCTCATCTGATGGTAAATAAATAAATAAATATACTCTTCCAAATGATTTATTGATAATAAAAATACTATATATTTCTACAATAAGGGTAAGGAAACGAAGCATATTATTACTTCCTTTCGCTGTCAGAAAAAGTAAGACAATAAGTAATGTCTAATCATTTACAGTTTCGCTTGCCTTCAAATTAAATAGCACAGTTTCACTAACTAATCATTATCAAATTTAAAATGTTGGCTCTATGCTTTTACTTTCCCAAGATATCATAATATAATTAGTTCTGCATCTAATAAATTATTGTGGGGGATGCTGAAATCTATTACTAAGTTACTGGCTTCCATATCAACAGCTGAAGGGAATTACTTGACTAAAAACCACTAAAAAAAAATACTCTTATGTTATAGTTCAATTAGTTTGTAAAAAAAAATTGAAAAAAAAAAAAAAAAAAAAAAAATCTGAAATGTTTCAGATTTTAAATTACGTCCAAAGGGGCGTTTTTTAACATTTTGTGTGTTACCTTTCTTTATTAAATATCATGTTCCTCGCACTTAAACCATAAGATACAGTGCACAGCAATATCGCAAAATAGTTTTAAAACGAGCATATCTTTAGAATTTCCGATACAGAGACTCACGCGCTGGAGATAAAAATGTTTTTTCTGCACAACGTTGCCATTGCTCGCTTTGAAATCCTTGAGTTTGTTAATCAAAAATTCGTCAAAGTTTTAAAAAATAGGAAATCGATCATAAAACAAATTTCAAATTTCAAATTTGGTCTTCCACATGCTCATATTCGTTGGAGGATTACGTTATTCAAAATTCGATGACTCTATGTACCGTTATTTTATGACAATGTGAGAAATATACATACATTTACGCAGATTTTCATTATTTAATTTCTTCAAATATAATGCAGGACTCTAACATTTTATGGCAACAGTTTGAAAAGTGAACCGACATTTATCCGTCCGACGCAAAATGCCAAAACGAAACTAATAGTCCTTCGGGATTCAAATCCCTTTGGACTAAAAACTAAGACTCGTAACTGGTATGCCTCTTTATATCCTTGTACGTAAAACACTGGTAAGAAACCGTTCTAAAATGTTCTCGCTACATCTATGGCATATCGGCAAATTTGTCACCAAATGGGTGATTATCTTCTTCTTCCCAATATATGCCATGCTTTGTTTGGCAGGGTTCTGTTGTTATAGAAAGTGTTAAATTCTACGGGTTTTGTGGATTTGGAGTGATTGAAGACAACATTTAATGAACAATCAAATTATTCATCAGTATTACAGGGGACAGTTCCGAAAACACGTTTACAGTCGTCGAAAAACTACGACAAAGTATTGCAGTATTGCAATCACGAAAAGTTCTTTCAATTCTGTGCCGCGAAATATATGTCTTCCTGCCCGCTGGCCGAATTCCTTGTTTTTGCTTAGAAAATCTAATTTTAATTTTTAAAAAAAAATATTTTTAACTGTATTTGTCGTTTTATGTTTTGCCCCCTGTATTTTACAATTTTTAATGAGGATGTTTTTAGTTTTTATGTATTTTTGCTTTGTCGTAAAGTGAGAACTGAACTGATTGTATGAGAAATGTCTCTCTAATGAAATTCGTGAAAATAAGTGGAAATGAAATGCAGCAACAAATGTGTAAAATTCAACAGGCCATATAAGGAAGTCATGTAACGTCCACATCAGATTTTTTTTTAATAAAAAGACTGCCATACGCACAGTTTTACACATACTGCACTTGCAACTATCTCATCCAGTGGCTAGAAAGTTCTTAACCGAAATATTAATTAATCATTAATACTCGTAATTTACGCATGTTGTTTAGGAACGAGGATATAAAGGCATATTTCCATGCCTCTTTGTCTCCTTCCATCTAAAATGCTTAATACAATTTTGACTTAATGACAGAATATAATAACTTAGAACAGATATCCCGTTTCCTTCTAACCTAAGTGTTCTTTTTTTCGCTGTTTTTCAACTTCTGCTTTGTTTTTCCAGTCAATAAATACTTTAATCTTTTTAAATGAATATTATCAATGTTCAATGATGAATGATCATCACAATATATAATACTTGTTGTGTGCGTACGGGTTCGTAATGGATTGAATGCACGTAGAAGACGATGATAGTTTGAAAAAATGTATTTTTGTCAAAAGAAACACTTTGCAGTTCTTGAACTTTTCACAAAAGCACTCGTACGTATCTTCTCAGTATAACAGAGAACAATCAGTAGTTACACTGCAAATTACTAAGAACGTTAAACACAACGCAATGCTAAGCGTATCGAAAAGACAAAGCTTTCACAGATTTCTCAGTACTCCTAAATCGGTTTTGAACTAGCAGCTGCGAAGCTGATGCTGTCTCCGGTCTTATATAGTTTTCTCCCGGCTGCCGAGAAATCTCTAGTACCTTCCACTTCTCGAAATTACTGGAAGGCATATGGGAGTCGGATACGGTTACAGCCACATTATTACAATTATTCAATTACGATACCAATTACAGTTATACAAGGACCGAATGAAAATGCCGCCAAATGGTTCAATTTCTCACCAAATTTGGTAACAAAAATGAGTCGCCAATATCATCTCCAGCTTGGCGATATCTGCCAGTTTAGCGAGGCAGCTGAATGTTAAATAAACTTGCCCCTCTAATCTTAGTTTTCTGGCAGAGTTTCGTCAAGTATTTTATGATACATTACACAGAAAACACCAAAATTTCACGTACAATTTCACTAAAATTATAAACATAGATACAAAATTCGTAACGATATCTGTATTTTTTCTCTTCTTCAATGTACTAATGAGCTTTAATATGCAAAATCTATTTTCTTACCGTGCAATTATTAGTTCTATATGACTGTGTAGTTATTAATTCTATATTCTTCCGAAAAAATGATTAGAATTCTAAAGCAAATTTTGCTCTTATTTCTTCTTGTTGCTGTATATGCTCCTTTTTTCCCCTCTTATTCTTTCAATCAGCTGTTTTAAAGACTTACTTTTACAAAAAATATAAGTTAATTAAATATGTTCCTTTCATTTTTAAATTTTATTTTAGGAACTTAATTTTCTATCAAGCTGTAGAAATTGAGGCATCATCTTAATGCCTCACTGATAAAAAAAAATTATTTAAATTTTCCGAAGTGCTTTGAAACTGAGATGACTTAATGTGTGATTTACAGTTTAATTTGGAAAGCAAAAAAAAAAAAAAAAAAAAAATACTATAACCTACAAAATAAAAATTAAAAACCGAAATTGAAAAAAATAATATAAAAATGTTTGAAAAAAATTTAAAACAAAACAGTAATATTATAAATATAATTTTTAATGAAAATTCTTCAATTAAAATGAATAAAAGAAAGTAAGAAAAACTGGCAACATAACACGATAGCAAGTAGACAGGAAATGAAAAATTTTTTTAATATAATTTCATTTCTTTTAACATTATCACAGTCTCTATTTTTCAGCTGAATTCAATTTAGCCATTAAGACAAAAAAACAGAGCAAAAGGAAATTAATTACAGTGTACAGCTTCTAAATATAACGACCGTGTTTTTTGATTAAAAGTTAGACCTTCTCTTACCCACACCTTATTACATCATTATTTCCCTGGCTTTTTTACAAATGTATTTTTAATGAAGTTTTTTACATATTCTGTTTTTACTCTTTTCGGGGGGGGAGCGAAGTTCTTCATGTATCATTCAAAAACTGACATAATAGACGCAAGTTCTGCACAATCTAATTTAGGAACTCTCGAAGTTTTATTTAATATGCAATTTCTTCGAGTATTAAATAATTAAAATTAAAGAGAAAACGTTAACAATGTCAAAACAATGTCGCCGATATGCTGCAGTTAAATATAGCACACCGATATGATTAAATGCAATTAGTACGTAACAGGAGACTTAATATACAGTGTCTCACAAAAGTGATGGGACACTTGTGCTTTACAAAAGGAAACTGTAATAAAATTAATTAAAAAAACATGTAAAAATTTTTGTGGATGTGTTTCATACTTAAATTGAGTAACAATTATTACATAACATACATTTTCTCAAAATATTAAAATATTAATTTAATAAAAGTACAGTTGTTTAAAACGGAGCAAAAAATGGCTCACATAAGAGATGGGACACCATTAGATACTACTACGTACTACAATAAAAATATTTTTTGGGGTTTTTATTTTTACTCAAAAGCAATTATCAATAATTTATAAAATCGTCTGCAGTATTTCTCTCCAGTTTGTTTTGGAATTTTTTTGTTTTTTAGCTCTGTGCAGCCATGAATGCTAAACGAAAAGAAACTTTGCCTGAAATTCGAAAATTAGTTATTAATTTGCATATTGAACGAGGAAAATCTATTAGAGAAACTGCTGAAACAGTTAACTTGAGTCATTCAACAGTTCTCAATATCATTAAAAGATATAAAAATTGTTCTTGTTGTCTTTTTCATGTCAACGTTTTGTGTGTTAAATTCATTAATTAAATATCATGTTCTTCGCATTTACGCCACATAAAATTCAGTTGATTACCAAACTCACAAAATATTTAAAAACAGCATATCTTCAGAATTTCCGATAGACAGTCTCGCACGCTGGAGATAAGAATATTTTAATCCGTACAGTGCCGCCACTGCTCGCAGTTTATTAAAAATGTATTAAAATTTTACAAATTATGAAACAAAAAATTCGGGCTTGCAGGTGCGCATGTTCGTGTTGAGGACTATATTATTCAAAATTTGATGGCCCTAGGTACCGTCAGGCTTTCAGGGTGTAAGGAACATACATACATGCAGATTGTTCATCATTTAATTTCTTTAAAAATAATATAAGGTGATAATGTTTGGTTTGAAAATGGCGCCATTTTGAAAAGCGTTTCGACGTTTATAGTAAACGACGCAAAATACCGTTTCAAGACCCCATTCGGGCTAAAAAACGGAAGAAAAAATAGAAGGTTTAATTTATAGTGAAACATAAATAACTTTTTGTTGCTTAAGGGGACTCATACACCTTAAAACCCATAAGATGTTCGAACAGGTGACTGTTGCGAGAATTGGGATAACTTATTTATTTTAAAAGCAATTACTACCAACTTTTTACAGCTGACTACATAATATAGCTGCTTTCTGAAATAGTCAGTAGAAAGTTTGTGTTGCCACAAATATTTTTATAATTTAATCCGCTTCATGACAACATTTTTCGCCATGTTTCCAACTTGCGAGCACAGTTTAAAACATTCTGTTTCATAATTTAATTCCATATTTAATATATAGCTTTTATAACATTTGGAAACTACTGCGAACCTAAAATTCTAAAAATTTCATGTTAAATTTTTATTTTATTTTGAACTCAGTTTATAAAATGTATTTTATTAACAAAATTTTTAATGTTTTCTCCCATAAAATTTTTCAGTATTAAAGTATTCATCATATTGTTGGTTCAGTTAGAAAATAGTGCCCATATAATGAATTCCATCAAATTTCAAGTATGTACCATTAGCCATTTTTAAAATATCGTGCGCGCAAGGTGGAAACACGGCAAAATATTTTGTCACAAAGGGGATTAAATTACAAAAATATTTGTGGCAACACAAACTTTCTGGTTACTAGTTTCTAAAGCAGCTATGTTATGTAATCAGCTGTAAAAAGTTGGAAGTAATTGCTTTTAAAATAAATAAAATATCCCAATTCTTGCAACAGTCACATATTCGAAGATCATGAGGTGTTTAAGGTGTATGAGTCCCCTTAATGTACGATCGATTTCGTTACAAAATTTGAAACAGCTTAATATTCTTTTAAAAGACTATATAATAGTCCATATATCAGGATAATAAGAGTCATGCAGTTGTCCGTAAAATAGTATCTCGAGTCTCTCAGCGAAATGTGAGAGCTCTATTGCGCCGGATATACAAACTACATTGCACAGCAGGCGTATCCGACTTATGCTTTCAGTGACTGATGATTCACACACACGTACTTCTTGGCACGTTGCATATTCGTTTTTAGTTTCGAAGTCACGCGCAGCCGTTTTCGTTTCAATACACAGTGAATAATACCAGCCACATTTTGGCAGTCGAAGTCACGTCCTGCAACAGTTCTTGCGTTATGCATTTCAGACGCTTTCTTTTCTGGGTACAGAGAAAATACAACTGAAACCAAGAGTAGAAAATCGTAGTATAGTTGCACTGCAGTCATTATGCAGACGCTTAACATTACCTGTTTATCAACAGAAGGATACTACTGTTTTCATACACACAGAGGATGTCCAAGAATTTTCTGATATCTTTCCATTAATATCGACTGCTTCCTATTTAATTACAACTTTATTCGCAATTTTAATCATTAAAAATACCAACGAATTTTCAATTCTAATTAAATAGAAGTAACTTTCCGGTTAAGTTAAGTTTACTAGCCTAAAGGGCGTTAGCCCAGAATTGCTATTAATTTCTTTTTGGCATTTTGTTTTGATTCATTATAAACGGCGAATCACTTTTTAAATTGTTGCCACCAAATATTAGAGCTCTGTATTATATTTAAAGAAATTAAATAAGGAAGAATCTGCATAAATGCATGTATGTTTCTCGCATTGTGATAAAACAACGGTACCTAGAGCCATGAAATTTTGAATAACGTACATCTCCCCCCGAATATGGCATATGGAAGCCCGAATTTGGAATTAATTGTATTATCTATTTCATATTTTGTAAAGCATTTATGAGTTTCTGATTAAGAACTCAACGATTTCAAAGCGAGCAATGGCAATGACGATAGCTATAATAGTGACTGAGTTAGTCGCGAACAAACAAACGCACAGACATTCATCTTTATATATACTTAGTAGAAATTAAAATTCTTATTTTATTATGTCCAAGGGGATAGCCTTTAATATAAAAGAATCAGGAAAACAGTTGATTTAACTTTCACTTACAGAACATCTAATTTTTTAATAATATTTACTTATTTAATATTGATTTGTTCTTTAAACGACATTTATCTATGTTGCATATATATATATTTAAATAAAATATAAAATAAATACAACATTCTCCTTGAGCAGATTCAAATTTAATATAAGACTGAGGATTTAATGTGAAATTCTAAACTCCCTAGGAGCGTGGAATATACTCATGTGTATGCATATAATCAGAAGAGAAACCAATAAGGTGCATGTAATAAAGGCACACCCACGGTGCATGCGTGTGTACCGAAAGAAAGATAAACAGAAAGAACGTAAAGCAGGGCAGAAGTGAATTCACAGATAGTTCGGCACAAAGAGTAAGACAGAAAGAGAGAGAACCAATTAGAAAACAGCTTGGAAAAAGAAGAAAAACGAATAGGCGGAGAAATGCATGAATACACATTTACACAGAAAGAAAAGGTAACAGGAGCTGGATTTTTACCTTTATGAACATTCCCAGTGAAGCGTATTTCTGGATATGCCCTTTATAAATACATAACACTCACGGTAATAAATTTATTAAATGCTTTGTTATCTGTTTTGGCGGCAAGGACTCCGCCTCCTGAAGCCACACCATCTCAATATTTAGCTGCCCCCTCCTTGCAAATGAACTGCTGTCCCACCCAGCCAGAAAAAGGTCAGGCGAGAAAGTGACATCAAAGAGTCTCCAAGCCGTCCTCTCCGGACGTCTTACAGCTTTGCCATTAAGCCTAATTGCAAGAGCTGTACACAACGGGGCACTTCTTCACCCCACACGAGATACAAGGAGCAGGAGAGAAGCGAAACCAAATAAAAAAAGGGAAAGAGATCTTGGGTATGTGGATTTTTTCTTCTTGGCATTATTTTGTTCTGCATTCTCAGAGACCCATTATCCTAGTCTCTAAACCTTCCATTAGTAGCTGGAAGAAGTAAACCTCACTCGCCTCAAACTATCATTCAGAACAACAGTGGTGTACAAAAATAGTTTACCCCGGTGATAAAGAGGATTCCTTTTGTTTTTTTGTCTTTTATCGGCTTCCGCAATAAGCTCCAATAATACCCCCCAGTGTCCTCACTTAAGAAGTCGACAACCTTATTCATAAAGCAAAGAATAAATTGATTTATTTGCATAAGGCTTAGCTTACTCTGATTTATTGATGTGATATACGTTTTGAATTCCAACTATTCAGAGATGGAAGCAGCTCTATATTGATCTTTTTAATAAAATGATTGAGGAATTTTTGGAGGATGGGTATGTATGCGTTTTTATTCGCTATAAAATTCCGAGAGGAGAAAAGATGCATAAGGAAAAGATTCACAGAAATTCAATGGAACAGTTCGTGAAGTGGACTGAAGTGATAGTTTTGACTCTAAAGTAAATTCACATCCTAACATGTGACCTGTCTTACGCTACTGTTTAAATGCAATATATGGTTTCGTTATTTTTTTTTTTTTTTTCAATGGCGGGCACTTGTATGTATAAAGGAAAGATTCACAAAAAATGAATAGAACAGTTTGTGAAGTGGACTGAAGTGATAGCTTTCAGTCAGAAATAAATTAACATCATAACATGTGGCTTGTCTTATGCTATTGTTTAAATACAATATATGGTTTCGTTAATTTTTTTTTTCCAATGGCAGGTACTTGCCTATGCTGGGCCACTCCTAAGACCAGATGTGGTGGTCTCTTTATTATGGAGGCACTTTATAGGTGGGCCACCTTTGCCTCCTATGAGGGGCAAAGGTGACCTACCTATACACCTATGGGCGTGGCCTGTTATGACCATGAGACCAACTTGTTTGGTTAGGCGGGTCGGGCTGCGCCCACTACTGATACACTTATGAAGGAACAGACAATTTTTACACACATGCCTTCTCCGGGATTCGAACCCAGGCCTTTCGGTATCGCAGCCAGGCTTCCCTAACCACTATACCTTCTTTAATTTATTAACCAGTTATTTTATGTTACGCAACTTTGAAAATTATCGCCAACACCAAAATGATCCAAAGAACGTCTATATATATACTATACACACATAGTATATGTATATACACATATACTATGTTTAACTATATATTTTCTTTGAATGACCAGTTAACTACTCATCGTATATGTCCCGTTTTCACTGCTCATCATAAAGTCGCCAAAAGTAGCCAAATCCCGTGTGCACCGAATACTATTGGGAATACTGGGAATACGATTAAACCAATGACGGCCTGCTTCTCTATTTCCATCTTTTTCCCGGCGATGTTTCATCAACGTTATCGAAGATGAAAGACAAAATACGAAAACAAAATACTGTGCGACGTGCTATACTCGTGATAAGTGGTAATGAAATGTGACCTTCGACCCCACTCACTCGGTGTTGCCAAACCACGCTATAAGTAAACGAATCACTTTTTTTTTTTTTTTTTCGTACTCCAGGTACTTGCTACTATGGCTCCTAAAAACCGAGCTGACGCAGCAATTACTTTTCCCCCTCCCGGCAGTTGCGCTAAAGCAGTGCGAAGGATACTGGGATAGACTCTGGTTGGGCTAAGTGAGTGCTCATACAAGACTTTCTTTGGCTCATATCCCGGCATCGCTTGAAGCGCCAGCCTGGATTTTAGGAGCTCTACTTGCTACTACTCATTCGTTCTGCACTATGCTCTATGGTTTACTATCGATACGATACATACAAATGTTTTCTTGGAATCTCGCGCTTTTTTTATATTTGATCATCGGCAGTTCACGACAGCGTGTTTTTTAAATTTCAACGATTTTAACCATGAACAACCAGCGTATTATCCGCACTGGTGGATAGTCCGCAGCTTCAAAAATTCGCATTTTAAACACAGATAGTCCGCAGGCTATATGCGCGAAATTACGGTATATGTCCCGTTAAGAGTCAAAGGAAAGTTTTAGAGGTTAGAATAAGAGCGTGTTCCACCTGGTGAAGGTCACTTTGCTATTTTGATTCTCTTGAGAGCTATATTCTCCGGCGCCATTTAGGTCCATCACGCCATCTTGTGCGTTTCTTTATTTATGTTAGCCATAGGGCTAACTTACGTTTACTTAGTTAAGTCAATTTTACTACTTTTAATTTAATTCATACATGCT
Organism: Stegodyphus dumicola; assembly: GCF_044657685.1. Lineage (NCBI taxonomy): Eukaryota > Metazoa > Arthropoda > Arachnida > Araneae > Eresidae > Stegodyphus > Stegodyphus dumicola. The sequence continues at coordinate 231,401,903 of NC_140771.1, forward strand.
GGCTATTGTGTAAGCACGAGTGGTGCCTTCTGTTAAATTTTTATTGGCTTTAAATAAGGGTCCTTTACATCCTTTCCCAAACTCATTATATTTACAAGACATAGTGATAATTTACTTAATCCATAATTTAATACATAAATGCTGGCTGTTGTGTAAGCACGAGTGGTGCCGTCTGTTAAATATTTGATTGGATTTAAACAAAAAGGTCCTTTACACCCTTTCTTATTCTCTGTTATACTTTACATGACATAGTGATAATTCACTTAGAGTCTTAATTTTCGTACACTTAATGTGCTACCAAAGAACACAAAACTTTATAGCATAAATAATTTGTAAAAAAAAAGTGTAATAAAAAACTGTTAAAAACTATATGCATTTATCATAACTGTGGATTTGTTTATTTACATTGTTGTGGAATGATCAATTTTTTTCTCGTAGTCGGGTTTTGAAATTTTTAACTTTTCACGTTAGAGTTTTTCAAATCCGATGCAAAATAAAAATTATTTTTCCATGCCCGCAAAAACATCAAGGAGGGGGGGAGAAGAACTTTCCACATTAATTTCAAATTAAAACGAAATATTACTATAAATAAATCAAAAATTAATTTTCAAAATTAATTTAATAACACGAAACTAATTATCACACTCTTTAAGGATATGAAAAAACAAAATGCAAATACACGTTTAATTAAACACTCTAGAAAGACTTATTTTACGAGACGGCAAGAAAAGGAATAACAAAATAAATACTTTTCTTCCAGTTAAAACACACATTAAAGATAATATTGTTATTCAGTTAAGCTAATTAATTTAGCTTAAAATGGGAGGATAGCTTTGAAAATAAAGATATTTTTAATTTTAAATTCCCTTTAGAATACGCCAATACACAAAATTTTAAGCATTATATGATACCAATTAAAAATGAGCAGAAAGGATTTTTTTGTTAAATAACCTTTATTAGTTACTGTCCGTTAGAATAATTTTTTTCATTTAAAAATTATTAACTTCATTTCTAGTTCTCTCCTGAATTAATACATTCCAAATATCAGGACTAACTAGATCTACAATCTAAGTGGATATTCGAAATATTCGAATAATTAAGTTATTTCTTTCCCTAAATGCCAAATACTTTTTCGGTAGGCCAAATACTGTATAAAGAGAGTAAATTTTGCAGACTTGTAAGGTGAATGTTGAGGTTATTCTTTCCCTTCTTGTTCATCGCACTTTAGATCAGATACACTCCGAGATATAAAACATCCTGTCAAAAAAAATCTGATGACTTCCTGTACGGTCTATAAAATTATAACAAATTTTTTTGGTGCAATTCATTTAAACTTATTTTCTCGAATTTCATTAGATATATACTTCTCATTCAATTAATTCAGTTCTCACTTCGCGGAAAAACAAAAATATATAAAATTTCAAAGCATCGTCATTAAAAATTGTAAGATACTAAAAAATAAATAAATAAAATTTTTTTAAAAATAAATAAAAACGCCAAATGCAGTTAAAAGATAATTTTAAATTAAAATTCCGGATGAGCCCGAAATTCTACTTTTTCTCTTTGACGACTAGCAACTCGAAGGGGGAAAATAAATAAATTAATTAATTAATTAATAAAAATCTGAAATTTTTCAGATTTTAAATTACGTCCAAAGGGGCGTTTTTTTAACGTTTTGAGTGTTACCTTTATTTATTAAATATCATGTTCTTTGCACTTAAACCATAAAATTCAGTTCAATAGCAATATCACAAAATATTTAAAAGAGCATATCTTTAGAATTTTTTATACACAGTCTCACGCGCAGGAGATAATTTTTTTTTTCGTACAGTGTTGCCATTGCTCGCTTTGAAATCGTTGAGTTTCGTAATCAAAAACTCATAAATGCTTTACAAAATATCAGAGAGACAATAAAACAAATTCTAAATTCCAAATGTGGGCTTCCAGATGCCCAAATTCGGGTGGGGAGGTACGTTATTCAAAATGGGATAGCTCTAGGTACCGTTGTTTTATCACAAAGCGGGAAACATACATGCATTTATGCAGATTCTTCATTATTTAATTTCTTTAAATATAATACAGAGCTCTAATATTTGGTGGCAACAATTAAAAAAGTGATTCGCCGTTTATAATGAATCAACGCAAAATGCCAAAACGAAATTAATAGCGCTTCTAGGCAAATTGGCCCTTTGGGCTAAAAATAAAAATAAAATAGAAAATAATAAAACTTCGCAGCTGTGGAAATTGGTTGTAAATGTAACCGTGATTACACCACTCTGCACATAAATCGAATGTAATAATTTTATGGGCTGCTATTCGTTTTTTTTTTTCCCTCCCCACCTTCGTTTTCTCAATTTTTTCCTTTCCTTGATTATTCTTTCATTGTAGTGGATCTGACAGGTCTATAAGCTTTCCATAGTTAGGTTAAATTCTGCATAATACGTGACATTAAGCATTATTTATAAATAATGAGCTTGCTAAAGAATGAAAGTCACGTTCAGTACAGAAATAGGGACGATTAGCTTTAAACAACAAATGAATTCTGACTCAATTGGAGTTTCTCTTTGTGTGGTTTGATGGCATATAACTTCTGTATAATGGACAGCTGAATCTATGCCAGTTTATTGAAGATTTTGATAGCCCTTAAAATACTTCTTTTTTTCTTTTGCCTTTTATCTTTCGACGTCTATTTAATACATATATCTCTAGACGAAATAATAAGAGAGTTGGGTTCGACCACACAAATAAAATTTTTTCTGAACTATAAATAACTGCTATGTGTAATTAAGAAATGTTCTGCGCCATTAATATTAACTTTAACTGAGAAATAGTAAATGGCGAAAGGGGTCATGAATACTAATGCTTACTGACCGTTTGAAAAAGCTCAATAAGTACTTTTATGCAGCACACAAAAAAATTAATGCAGTTGCCAGTATTTTTAACCCTTTTATGATACGCACATTTTGTAGCCACCAAGCACCATCATGAGACCTCTCTGAACATTAAATGTAAACAGGAAGGTTTCGTAAGATTTTCAAGTTTGCTTACATATGTAATACGAATGTGAGCATCTTTTCCACAGAAACTCCATCATGAAGACCTATCTTCTAAAGCAGGGTTTCTTAAACTTTTTTCAGTCGCGACCCCTTTATAAGGTATTTCTCTCGCCTTCTAAGCATGCCTTCATGGTGTATTGGTCAGCACGCTCGGGTCGTATTCAAGAGGTACGTGGTTCGAGTTCCGGCGAGGAGAATGCCCATTTTTCACTTCTCCTACTTTAAAAAAATACCTAATGTCTCTACAGTGGCGCCCGAGCTAAAAAAGATGGTGGATGATGACTCTCTACCACCAGGATTTAGCGAATGGGTTCCGTAATCCCCACTCGCCCTTTAAAAGGGGGCAGTATATAAGGTATTTCTTTCTGCCTTCTGAGCATGCCTTCGTGGTGTAGTGGTCAACACACTCGGAGCGTATTCGAAAGGTCCGTGGTTCGGGTCCCGGCGAGGGCAATGCTATTTTTTTTTTTTTTTTAATTCTCCTACTGCCAAACATTACCTAATGTCTCTACAGCTTTCCTGCATGAAAATCTCGAAAGAATATAATGTTTATTAAAAATTATAGCATCACTGAAAAACAAGCCAAGAATTCGTCGTGTTTGAAATAAAAACTCGTTTGCGAGAGCAAATGTTTTCAAATTTAACAGCATAATTAAAACTCGATTGTGTCTCCTTTTTTCATGAGCAGTAATCAAAAGAAGATTTCCAACTATGATAATGAATACCTCTCAAATACGAAATCAGGTACGAACTTGTCAAACTCCTTTTGACAAAAGAAAAAATGAAACTTTCACCAGCGACATATTTTACTGTTTGTTAAGAATACATTATTTCGCAAAAATCTGCTTAAAAATAGTGAATAAATAGTTCCGTTGTTTTTCTTTCGTTAAGAATATAAGCAGTTAGCGTTTTCAGTAAACGAAATATCTATGTATGTATGCAAGCTATATACGACATATTTATACGTAAATTGAAAAAATTAAATAACTGAAATATATAAGTTCATAGATTGATGACTGTAATGAGGTGAACTATGATATTTTAATTTCATACTTTTTGAACGTTTGTTAATTTAGCGCTTTTAAGTTTGAGTTTATCTGACAAACGCAAAGCAATAAAAAATTAGTACCTTTTTCAGATATAATGTTTTTTCCTTGGGTAAATTAATGTAAAATATTTTTGCTAGGTGGTCATTCTGTATCTTAAAGCTTTAAGGAATTCCCTCCTTCTTTACAGCGTGCCTTCGTAGTTTAATTAGTTTGGTTTAATAGATCATGGCAAAGTACTCGAGGAGTATTTGCTTACGAGGAGAATGCCTTCGTGGAGAACTTTCAAAGAGAAACTTGCTCGTACAGACGGTACGCATGGGCAACACCACGAAAATTCCCACGCAGACAGCCCGATCGCAAGAATTCGAACCCCGGACTGAATTAGCAGTATTTAGCTACTTAACCCCTTGCTGGTGGTGGGCCGTAGTGTAACAGAAAAGCACGTCTGGCTTGCAGTCGGAAGGGCCAGCTTTCGAATTCTGCCAAGGGCGCTACTGATTATTTACAACTCCTGCTTTGTATAACCTAATCGCACTATGCTTTAGTTCGCTATCTTCCGAGTTAAAATGTAATAAAAGGAAAACTAGTCGCCACCAGGACTTGGTAACCTGGTCTTCTTCTACGCAATAGCATTTTAAACGCGAGGAAGGATTTGTAAGGTATTTCCCCCCTTAAGACGTGGATTTGTGGTGTAATTGGAAGCACGTCCGGCTAGCATCGGAATGTTCGGAATGCGAAACCAAGCAAGGGAATTGCTAATTTTTCAGGTTTCTTGAATTAAAAGAATTTTAATCACTTTAAAACGAACAAGAATATGTATCCCTTGCAATTTATTTATATGGTTGATAATTTTCGTTGCCTTTTTTTGTCTTCTTTCGTGATAATTACCTTAGCTACTTAGTTAAATCAGCAACATTAAATTCATCAAATTTTCAATCATTTTCCTCCAAAATACCTTAAAACAGAAAAAATAATTCCTGTACAGCTTAAATATTAAATATGACATCAATTAGGCCTCAAAATATAAAAACAAAGAAACCATAACTGTACGCCATTTTCCACCGCTTTCTGCTTTCGCAGTTTATTTGAACTTAGCAATTTGTTTTCTTCTGGAAGAAACCACTGTTGTGCATTCTTACTTCAGTTCCGCTAAGCAAAGCATCTTTTTCTTTTCTCGAAACTAACAATGTCTAATGCTGATGCTGTTTAAAAGGAGTAATGTTGGTCTGTTGGTTACCTAGAAGCCTAAGTGCCTGTTAGAAGTTTGGAAAAAAGCATCGCCGCCGATTATGAGGGTGTAATAGGTAGGTTTGTCGAGAAGAAAGAGCATTTAAGGAAACTGTGAGACTCGAAGGTCTTAAAATAAGTTTAAACCTCGGTAAGCACGTTGGCTATAAAGACTTTAGCCATTTTCTGCAATTACACGAGTCTGCTACGTGCTGGGCAAGTATACCGGATCGTAATTGTCAAAGGCAAAGTGCACTTTTATGTTTTTTGCTTTCTCGGATAAGCGCCTTTGGGGAAATCTTAGAATGATATTCATAGTTACAAATGGACTTTTTGGTGGCATTTACGGAGTTTTGCACACGGAGAATGAGATTATTAAGATAGTGAGCATTTACCTAACAGTGGAAAAAAGGAAATTTACTGTAACGTTTATGGACATTAGAGAAAAATTCACTATGTTACTTTTTAAACCAAAGAAAAAGAACATTTTGTAATAATAATAAGGAAGTACCGTATTTTAAATTTTATATCATTATCAATATAATTTTAAAAAAACAACATGTTTTCTTTCTATAACGATTCTTTCAGTAAAACTTTAGAGTAAGTGTATTTTGGAGAAAGGAATACAAAAAATATGTAATACCTTCATTAAGATTAGAATTTGGACATCCCGAGTGCTAGATGCACGTACTTACAATTACAGCACGGAGGTACATAGTAAGGAAGGAGAAAGTTCCTTACATTATAGTAGTCGTAGTTATCGCAGTTGCCTTTGGCGTTGTCGGAATTGTCGTTGATATTCTTAAGTACGTTGCATCAAAAAGTAACGTTGGAACAATTTTATTTTTGAGTTAAATTCAAAATTCCTAAAAATTGAGTATTATTTAATAAAACCCCGTAATACAGGCAACCGTAAACATTCTTTTTGTAGAACTTTAGAGTTATTCGTTTTATTTCGGAGCAGGAAATACTAAAAATATTTAATGCCTTCGCTGAGATTCGAATTTGGACATCTCGCGGGCTAGACGGACGTACTTCCATTTGCAATACGAAGCTACATGGTAAGGAAGGAGAAAGTTCCTTACATTATAGCAGTCGTAGTTATCGCAGTTGCCTTTGGCGTTGTCGGAATTGTCGTTGATATTTTTAACTACGTTGTAACAAAAAGTAACGTTGCAACAATTTCCATTTTTTGAATAAAATTCAAAATTCCTAAAAATTGAACATTATTTAATTAAACCCCGTAATAACTCTAAACATTCTTTTTGTAGAACTTTAGAGTCATTAGGTTTATTTCGAAGCAGGGATTACTAAAAATACGTAATGCCTTCTCTGATATTCGAATTTGGATATTCCGTGGACTAGCCGAACATAACTTTCAATTACAGCACGAAGGTACGTGATAAGGAAGGAGAGAATACCCTGCGTTATAGTTACTAGCAGTCGCAGTTAATATTCTTAGCTATGTTGTAATGAAAATCAACATTGTAACAATTATTATGTTTTTAATAAAATTCAAAATTCATAAAAATTGAACGTTATTTAATTAAACACCCTAATACATGTGACTCCATATATTCTTTTCACTAAGAAAGAGACTTTCTAACTACCTATAAAAAGTGAGGAACGATTTAATTAAAAAAAAAGCATTTTTTACTTTTTTATAAGAAGCGAGTAGAAGTACCTAAGCAATAGAGGGCGTTCTCTTAAATGCTTCTAATATAAAATACATCAGCTATAAAAAGTATATTCCTGTATTCGTCTTATATAAAAAATATGGGCATTTCCGTGGTTTTCCCTGTATGTAACGTGTATATGAGTCCGTTTCCCTTAGAAAGTCTTCCCCGATGGCATCCCTCCCTTTAGGCATATATCCCTCGTTTACTTTGCCGTAATTGAACAAACCAGACGAAAAGTTTCTGAATGCCCTAAGGTTTTAAAAGTGGAAAACCTTATTAATAATAATAAATACTCTCTGTTTACATGGTTTTCTTAAAAGGCAGAAAACTACTCCTGTGAATTTTATTAATTCTATAATTTTTTTACAAGTCATTTTTAAATAAACACTTAAGACAAGTACTGGTATTTTTTTCCATTCACATAGTGATGAAAATATTCATACAGTTTATGTTCGTTTATGAACTTCAACAGCTATTAGTATTCTTTATGTATTTTTTCCAGCCATTTTTGTGTTTTTCTGAACTCTGCTTTAATGAACATTATCATGAGTCATAAAACTGAAAAGAACTAAAAAAAGGAAAACAGAAACACTTCGTCATTACTATCCACATATTGCAACACGACGAAGCTATAAAAACTGATACATTTCAATTCAAATTACGGAGCATAAGAGGCATAATATTATTCAAAGCAGCTTCCCTTTGGAAAGGCCAATGTTATAAAAGTTATTACATCCTACGAAACACATCACGATTCTTCATAAAAAAGCCATAAAAGGACTTTTCCTCTGCACTCACATGATATCCGACTAAATCTGTTACAAAATGGATATTATAATCACTTGTGCGTTCAGTTTTCTCTGGAGAGAGATTATCGAGAAAGAAAGAAAACTTGAGTATTTCATTACCTGTAATATATGCAGAAAGAATTATTTATAATTTGCGATTGAAGATGGCAGCAGAAATTCCAAGAATTCCAGAAATTGCCTTCAGATTTTTTTTTTTTTTTTTTTTGGTATGTATGTAAATTTAAATGCAAAATGAATCGAATCCATATTTCAATTGCATAGTTGAAAAGTATTGTAGAATCATTAGGTTTTTTTTTTTTAAGCAAGAAACCTTAAAAACGTGCAATATCCTCGCCAGGACGAGAACTCTGGACCTCTCATATACGCGTCGTGTATGTTTCCAATTACATCACGATGGCATGCGGAAAGAATGGATAAAATAATCTTCTAATTATGATTAACTATTACAGTCCTTTTCAATGTTGTATAATTAAGTAAGAAATTATTTTTCTCTCGATACACAGAGGAGTGTGTGAAGCGTGGTACTGTAAGCAAAGATCTGTGCCCTTTCCCGGAGCCAAATTCAGAATTATCGAATGACCGGACAGAAGTGTTGACCACTGCACGTCTAAAGCACATGGACAAATGCATTTACATTCTTCATTTAACAACGACTGTTCGTACCGAAGACTCCAGTCTTGCAAAGAATGATAATGAAGTACTCACCAATCCCATAATGATGATTTGAAGTGAGATTTGCAGAAATAACTGACCATGCTTTTGTCTGCAGTCCAACTTCGGATGTTAATTACTGGATCGATAACAGACATTTACATCATAAAGAGCATACGGTAAACTAACTTTTTAATGTCATACAGTTACCTAACAAAATTTGACTCTTTTGAATTACAATGAAAAAGAAATCTAATATGGACATCGCATGGTTTAGTTGTAGGTCCTATTGAATTATACATAATTGTTTTGGCTGCACTTAGTTTAAACTTACTTTCTCGAATTATTCTAACTTAATTAACCGACCTCTCAAGGTGATTTGAAAATTATATCAAAAATTACAAATTCTAAAATTAACCATTTTGGTCAATTTTTGTCTTTTGGGAGTCAAACTTAATGCAGTTTTATTTTTTCATAACGAGTATAAAACTTTATCTAAATGTAGTATAGTAATTTATTCTGTAATTAACTATAACAGTAACTTATTCTGTAATTGGAAGTATACGAGAAAAAGACTTTTAAGCCGGGTAAGGGAGTGGGTGTATAATATATATATATAATTTATTTACTAATGGATTATTGAGTATATTATCTCCTTAGATAAGGTTACTAGAATTGGAGTAAAATGAATTAACTTGAAGCATTGAAAATTGAATTTTGAAAATTTTTTTAAAAGAACTTCAATTTGAGTCATGAAAAACTGAAATGGAAACTTTTGAAAATTAATCAATAAATCAAGTAATTATCGTCATTGATCGGAAATTAAGGGGAACAAACCAACTCCCCATCAATCAACAATAATTAATAAGTGCGAAGGTGCTTCATCTTTTACTCAAGTAAAAATTACGATGCCAAACTGGTAAGTAGAGTTGGAGCTAATTAGTTAGATTTAAAATGAGATGAATTAAAGTGGAGGAATTTATAAAATTTATTATGAAAATGAGTTCCATTGAGCTTATGAATTTTTTATATTGTGAGCTTATTTCCAAGTTGAGTAGTAGTAAAAATGTTTTGCTAAATTGAGTAGTAGTAGTATTTTTTTCCTTCTCACTTGAGTAAAGTGTACCCCGACACTCTCGCTTTCATGCATGTTAATTCAAAGGAATCTTTATAAACGTAATAAACAGAATGCAATCTTTGCAAAATTAATGAAAAATAATTCAAAGCAATCTTTTTAAACATAAGAGAATGCATTGCGATCAATGATCATAATTATTTGATTTATTGATTTATTTTTCATTTTCAAAAGTTTTCATTTCAATTTTTTTGTGATTCAAATTCAAGTTCTTTTAAAAACATTTTTCAAAATTCAATTTCCAATGCTTCAAGTTACTTCATTCTACTACAATTCTACCAACCATATCCAAGGAGATAATATACTCAATAATCCATTAGTAAACAAGTTATTATTTTATTACTTTGCAGCTATTGTGCAAGTATTAGGAAATTTATTTCGATTTATCAATGTATTTATTTTAATTCAATTTTTGATATACATATATATATATATATAATTTATTTCCTAAACAGTATTGATTAATTGATTATATTATCTCCTAAGTTTAATTAAAGTAGAATTATTTTAAAAGTGTGAATATATATATATATATTAATTATATATACACACAAATATTTTTGATGCAAAATTGCAATTTTCTAAGACTGATTAGTTTTGAGTTATGCAAGATACGTATGTAAGTACGTACGGATGTCAGGAAAAAATCCATTTTAAATCCATTTGGCAATGCGTTTCGGAATAAAGTGGCCTTTATCCTGTTCGTCAGGCAAAAAATAGTTGAAAATGATATTTCAGTTGAAATCTGATAACCGAAAGTTTTCGTGATTACAATATCACACAGATTTACTTCTGTAATGAAAATAATTTTTTATCAAAGTGATAAATGGATAGAATTATAACGCAATGGTTATAAAACAGCAACACCCTTATAAACACCTTGTAAACACAGTGATCAGTATTCTGAAAAAGGCTTCTTAGGAGAAACCGTATTATTACACGGATAAAAACATTTAGGATGGTGTATATACAGTTAGTTTAAAAAACTAGCCAGCACAACTTTGCTTTCTTAAACATCCCAAATGTATTTATAAACACGAATTCTTAATTAAATGTATTATCTCACATTTAAGTTAAACGACGCCTTCTTCTTTTCTTCTTCCGCACTGCTAAGCACAGTTAAACAACCTTTCCTGCGTAGCAATATAATGCTTCTTTTCGTGCAACTTGGAGCAACAGGATGCCTGATTTGCTATTTATTTTTCTTTTGATTCCTCTGTTATCTAATTTAACATAAAATATTCACAGCATAGGATTTTCCCTCTCCTTTGTAAGATATCCTAAAATTTGTGATTTTGATTCGAATAAAACGGAATGTCTCTTAATATGTATTTTTATTTTCGTTTATTTATTTATTAAACTGGCTAGACAAAGTTAACATCTGCCGTAGAATTAAACACATAGCTAATATTTCTAGTAAGGACGAATTCATCGCGCTTTATGAGAAATGTATTGCTACGAAATGCTCAGCTGCGGTACGACAGCTTCCTCGCAAAGCAGGATTCGGATTGCCAGAAAGTGGCAAAGAAAGGCAGGGTTGCTATGTTTGGCGCGAAATCGCCCATTTGGCGATAGTTGGCTATAAAAATCGCGATATGCTGTAGACGGAGCGAAAACATTCTAGGCCGAAATCTTTTCCCGAGAATATTCTGGAAGGAGGGTCAAAAGCTATATATACTTTGCCTCTATGCGGAGTAGAGGAGTATCTGACGTGGTATACTGAGCTCAGAGGTTAGCTTGAGAGCGACCGAACCGAGTCGGAAGCTGTGCTTTAGTGCTTTGCCGTAAAGCTGTCTTCACAGTTGTAGCCCTGGGTTGCTGATTGTTTCAAAAGTGTTTATCGTAGTTTTTCGACGACTATAATCGTGTCTTTGGAACCTCCCTGTGTAATACTGGTGAATAAATTGTGTTTTCATCCTTAAATCCACGAACCGTTACAGTGCAACAACTTATTTCGTAACAGTATAAACTATTCGCGCTTAAACGCAATCGGCCACACTGAAAATATAAATTTAATTCTAACGCATCTAGTTTTAAATTACTGTTATTACGTGCCATTAAATTAAGGAATTTCGGAACTGGTCTGTAAGTTTTTGAGAAGATGAAAAACTTTCTATTTCTTCGCACTCAAAAACCGTTTTATCTCACTTTCAATTTTACGCCAGAAAATGCAATCCATAGTTAAAAAAAAAAAAAAAAAAAAAAAAAAAAAAAAAAAAGTAGATCCACAAACAGCAGAGATGAATATAAATAAAAAAATATCAGAAGTAAAGTGTATCATCGATTAAAAAACAAGTTGTGATGGGAGGGATGAACTTTTTTTTTTTTTTTTGGCAGTTCAGCTGAAATAAAAAAAAAATGCTTTTCAATCCGCGAACCAATTTGGAAAATAGCTGTTACACAGTATGGGAGTGGAAGGGTGGAGAAGAAATCCTACCAAAACCCTTCACCTTTTTTTTTTTTTTTTTTTTTTCTCTCTCTCATTTTTAACGAACTTTTCTCTTCTCTTCCTCCCACCTCTCTCATCCCTTTCATCATTTTTTCCCGCTCTTCCTAATCGCTTACTTCGATTCTGAGAAGGCCCGCAGAGAATTTTCACGAATTCATTAGGGCACGAATGTTCGCATTTTATCGTTACAAT